>NW_022147067.1:0-2405 GCF_002938485.1 Sitophilus oryzae | reverse complement strand
TCGATTTATTATAATTTTCTTCTAAGTAGTTTTAGTGATTCAAATGAAATTTTGAGGGTGAAAGTTACTATAAGTGCTACATATTTTAATACTAAAAAAGTATCAATAAATTCATCAGGGACGTGCATATGGGTTATCACTGGAATATTTTTCAAAAAAAACATGTACGCCACTGACTTTTTTATATCAAAATTGTATAGGCCGTTTAATGCCAATTAAAAGTTATCTCTTAATATTTTGTTGAATTCCGCCTTCTTGATGAGATAAAAGCAATTTTATTAATCACTATTAATAAAATTAAAATAAAAATAAAATTAATAAATTCTATATTTGACCTAATTTATTATTAAATATTATTACTATTAGTCACTATTACTATCAGTCCAACCTAACAGCAATTTCAAATAATAAAAAATAATGGTATTTGGGATAATTACAAAAAAACTAATTTTAAAAAGTTTTAACATACTGTAACACTAAAACTATGCATTTCCATACCCATGTTTACAGGATTTTTTTTTCATATTTTTTGATGAATGCTTATTTAAAACTTTCGCAAGTTAATGATATTAATTTTTTTTGAAGGCTGCTATTATTGGACTTGGATCAAGGCAAATCAGTAAAATTGCGTTTATCTCACCAAGGAGGCCGAAATTGATAAAATATCAAGAGATAACTTAATCGGCATTATACTACTTGCACTATTTCGCTAACAAGAGAAAAAAAAGTCAGTGGCGTTCATGCTTTTTTTAGAAAAAATATTCCGGGAATAACCCATATCCGCGTCACTGATGAATATGTCGACAATTTTTTAGCTTTAAAATATGTCGCATTTATGGTAACTTTTACCCACAAAATTTCATTCGAGACGCTAAAAGTACTTGGAAGAAAAATGTAATAAAACGAAAAGATATTAAGACTTTAACGCCCTGTAGCTACGAAAGAAAGCAGAATCGGACCTATGTTAATATGAAAAATAAATCATATTTTTACGTGAGGAATGTCCCCACGAGAGATGGCACATGCTTTTTGAAAGACCCTGTATAATAGTAATATCAGTAAATTTTATTAACATTTTATTTTTTATTTCCTCTTGCTTTATTTTAATGAAGTCAAAGTGGGTACTTCGGTATTTGTTAGTGCTGGTACACTTGATTGTGTTATATTGAATTCATTTATGAAATTATAAACAGCAACCGTAATATTATTTAAGTGTAGTACTTCATAATTTTGAAAATATAAAAGGTAGCTTTGATTATTCATTGTAAAAGCGTAAAGCTATTTGAATGGCTTATTAGAGACACAATTTATACAGGGTGAATCGGGGCCATGGTAAATTAGCATTTTATGGAGAACAGGCAATTTTTTTTGAAAATTAATAATTTTTTCGAAAATACTTCCATTTTTCATAATTTTTCTATCACTTCCTATATCTATCTCTTATAGTTGTTGAGATAAAAAATAAAAAGTATATAAGATTCACAAAAATATGATCTTGACTAAGGATTGTTTTAAAAAAAATATCCTATTAATGGAAATATTATTGGAACTAAAAAGAAACAATTGGTATATTTATTGGGGTTTTTCAATTTAAACACTAATTTTTGACAGTCAATGGTCAATTCTTAATAAATAGTAATGTTTACCTTGTTTTCGAAAAAAAAAGGAACTTTGAAGTCGATTCTGCTTCCATTATATGTGTATAATTATTATTTATCATCTATTTGGATCTCTTGCCTTGATTTTATTTACTGTAGATTTGTGTAAGCTAGATATTAAGTACACACCTAATCCTAGTCAAACATAAATACATCATATTTTTTACCCTTTATGATTAAAATATAAACTTTAGTATTTATCTTTTGTTCAACAAACACTATCGAATATAAAAATATTCTTACCTGTTCCACTTTACTAGTTTACAGAAACCTGAAAAAAATTAAAAATGAATTACAATCACAATTTAAAATTTTTCTAAACCATGCCAAACATGCATTAAATTTATTTCAAAATCAGAAGTGTCTTAAAAAGGCGAATATATATTGTGAAATGATAAATAATTCTGAATTAGTATGAATTTATGCTTGCAGTTTACACGAAGGAAATGAATAACAGTTTAACATTGAAGCTTTTAGTCTATATTTGGTATAAAGGATTTTTAAGAATTTATTTCTGATTAAATTTATAGACCGGTATGTCCCTATAATAGAGTCAGTGCAAATTGGAGTTAAGTAAATTATATTTAAGCTCCATTTAAAAAAAAATAGATAATCCCAAGTAGCAAAAAGAAATTCTAAAAGGATTGAATTATTTTATAACAGTCGAATAGCGTTGTCTTAAGGACTGCTTGATTTTATTAAGCGTTTGGTTTCGACCATTCTGTTTTTTAATAAAAGTTGTCATAT